>NC_056738.1:376901629-376909129 GCF_019279795.1 Protopterus annectens | reverse complement strand
CGGTTATTTCTCTTCAAGTCCAATATCACATTAAAATCCACAGTCTCACAGAGCTTATACTCTCTTAGAATCTGAGTATTTTCACATTTACCACCATTATGTTCCTAAAACAAATAGCCCTTTTTTTCTTTTGCAACCTTTGCAAGATTCTAAAGATGGTGCAAAGCAAATCTATGGATTATATTCAGAACATTAACAATGGCCAAAGTAGCATCCCTTTGACTATAGAGTTGCACAAATAGTGTAGTGATGTCACCATGTAAAACAAAAACAGAAATAAGGTTTGCAAGAAAAAACAATGCAAAACAATTCTATCTGGTATAGTATCAGTACATGTCTGAGATGTAAAACTGATATATATTCCAGAAGCATCAGATAGACATCTGCATGCAGAGAGTACTGGATTCATCAGCATGATGCTGAAATAAAAATGACTGAGAAATAGCTGTAGAATTTAAGATGGCTGTCCCAGGTGGGAAGACATAAACCTGCTGGAAATTAATTAGGGCATTCTGGCAACAAGAGTTCTTGATGTTAATGTGGCCGCTAGATATACTGTGGAAAATGCCTGTCTCTGACGCTGAATGCATAATGTACAGAATGGTTTTATCAACTAAATGAGCGTCTATAAGTAACAGGCTTAAATGAATGGATTCATTCATCACATAAATAACTGCAGTTGTACTAATGGCTTACAATCAGTCATACTGTTTTGTGAACTTATGTACTGCAGTTAATATCTGCATTCAGATAGGGAAATTAAGTCAGCAAGATGAAAGTTGAAAAGATAGTGTGAAAAAGATAAAGACATAATTGAACTCTGAATACTTTGTGCAATAAAATGTCAGCTATCCAAATCTTGCAACAACATGCTGATGAATAAATTTAGTCATAAATTATATCTATTTCAAAAGCAGGAAATGCAAATCTTCTGTATCAATGCCAGACAGAAATCTTTTTTTCTAATCTGATGTAATAAAGAGAACCATAGGCCACTACTAGGCTCATGTCCCAAACCTTTTATATCTGGTTGTTTAGCAGAAGAGTCTGAAAGAAGACGTGTTGTAAATATACTTCAAATATTATCCAAGAGGCCTTACATATCATTTTGTCTAATGGAAAAACTAAGTTACCAGCCATAAGCAATTCATATTATTATAACTTTAATTGTTGAAATCTGATGGATTGAGAAATATAAATGGTGAACAGCCAAAAATGAGGTCTACAACCACATATGGGACAAACACTTTTATGATTCATAAGGTTATTAACAAATAATGGGATCTTTTGAAAACTGATGTATTTTTTGAAAAATGTTTGCTGTGTCATTTTAGTTACCAAAGGGGTAAGAATATCGGGGAACACCTTTCATGGTACAAGAAGAGGACAAGTAAAAGGCAAGACATTAGTAGTAGTTTAGTTTTCCGTGGTACATTTTGCGGCAACTCTGTATATTGTAAAGTCGTGTGTAAGACAAAATCATTTACATCAGTTAATACTTCAAAAGTGTTTTACATTAGACAGTTAATTACATGTAATTCATTGTGGATTGTCTATATGGCTGTCTGCCAATGAGGGACATTCAATATCTGTCAAACGTCTAAACCATGGAAACAAAGGATTTCTGTTCACTTAAGTGATGTTAGATGTAAATGTGATAGAAGTGCCTAGTACAAACATCATACTGAACATGATTCTGTATATTTTGTATTTGTAGGTATTGGTGCTGTTAAGAGTGAAGGTTTGTCTGTTCTACCAAAACATGCAGTTTTGGATAAGAAGGAAAAAGTATGGATAATTAACATGGGAGCTATGCATAAACCAGGACTTAATGAATATCTGTGAAGCTAATATGATAATGTGTCCACAATTGTTTGGGAATAAACCAAAATTCTTAGTAATGTTTAACTGTACATATTAAGAAAAGAAGAGGGTTTGTGTTAAACATTGATGTTTTATATATATATATATATATATATATATATATATATATATATATATATATATATATATATATATATTGCATAAAAGATTAGGTGTGGGGATGCCTTGTGGAAGTGGTGTTGTCACTTTAATCCTAGATGGAAGGTGCCTGCTAGCTCTGATGATGCTATTGGGTGAAACCGGTATGCTCTTTTAATGCATCTCTCTGCCATACTGTTCTGATTTTTGTGGAAGAATAATAAATCCATGGCTGAATTTCAAAGACGTGGAGTGCTGGTCTTTTGAGATTATTAGTTTAATTTGTGTGTTTGTCTGTACCAGTTGTTGTGGGGAAGTGTATATATATATATATATATATATATATATATATATATATATATATATATATATATATATATATATATATGTGTGTGTGTGTGTGTGTGTGTGTGTGTGTGTGTGTGCATTCACACACATACACGTAAATTCAAACTGTAGTTTGTCAAAGTTTCAACCAAATTAGTAACTATGAGAATAATGAAAAAACATTATTTTACATCAGTACTATTAAATCCAAAGCTGCAGCTGCAAACTGGATTATGATGTATCAACTGTCCTGTTAAACAGCACCTTTCCTGAGTTCATGGTAGGTGACAGTGGAACAAAACTGAACACAATAATTTAAAAGTGTTTATAGAGAAATATCAGTCAACTGTAAATGCAGTAAATACCTAGGTATTCGCATTGTTAAGCTGATAATCTTGGAAGTGAGGAAAGGTTGTATCTTAAATTAGAAATTATTTATGTGCACCAGAAACCTTGGATTAGAAATAAGTCAAAGAGATATTAAAAGTTAGTAATGCAAATAATATAAGGGATCAGTTGCTTATGATAGGAAGACTTACAAACTTTTCTAAAGCTGTTTAACTTAACTGAATATTATGTACCCAGTTATATTATTGAAGAAATAAGGTATTATTATCTACCCCCTCATGCTAGTAGGAGTAATAATTTGGAAACAGTCTTCTGAATTCAAAGACAATGACTTGCATATCTACAATTAAGCTGTGAGACTACTGAACATAATATCAACATGCTTCAGATACATTTCTGAAGCAACTAAAAGTTATCACGCCACCACACCTGTGCATGACAGGAGCATACATTAATAACATATCTGCAATCATTTTTCTATCCTTTTGATCCCAGTCAAACCACTGGACAGAATTATAAGGCGAGAAAGTAGACTTTGCAGAGAAAAACTCTTAGATGTTCATTGATACTGCTTGCCAGTAAGGATCAGTCTGTGTGTGGAAGTATGATAACAACAAGGTGAAATACATCCATATGAGTATTATTTATTTCCCTTTGATAATAGTCAAACATCTGTGGGGAAATAGGTCAAAATGTGGTATTTCTTAGAGTGTGAAGAAGTTAGGCAAGCTGAACAAAAGTAGGACATTATTTCTTCACTGTTAAATGACTGTTCAGCCGGCATGCAAGTGAGTCATTTGTATGGCATCTATAAGTTTAAATACATTGCTCTGGTCATTATTTATTTAGCGTACACAGAAAGTAGCTATACCTGAGTAGTACATACTGCTTGAGAATTACATGACTACTAGTAAACACTTTTTGATATGGCCTGTCTAGGACTGGAATATGTGCATGACAGCAATGAGTTGACATGCTTTACACCTTACCCATTTGTGCTAACCATAACCCTGCCACTACCCTAAACCCAACCCTACACATTGTTACCAAAAAAACTTTTCCTAATAGTTCCAGTACACAACATACCCACACACACAGACACACACATACCCACACACACAGACACACACACACACACACACACACACACACACACACACACACACACACACACACACACACACACACACACACACACACACTCTCTGAACATATACCTTCACATAAAAAGGAAACACTAAAGGTCAGATTCACAGATGTGTGCAGTATGTACATTGTGTACATGATCTGTATTCAAGAACATCCCTACCAATGTTTTGTGGTTTCTAGTCATTCAGAAAGGTTACACTAAGTGGACATGTAGTCTACACTTTCTGATAATCGTTATGAATCCCCCTCAATATGTAAGGCTGCAAGAAAATCAATAGGAAGACTAAAATTAGGAGGAAGAAGGTGGGAGTTACATTTGGTTGTTTGTTCACTCATAACATTGTACACTTACTGTAGGCATTAATGAATCCCAGGGTAAGACTATCATCTTACCTTGCCCTTATTCTAACCTTAACAAAGAAACACTTGTACACACACTACAAAACCTTCACACGTTGTCCACTAAATCTATTCACTTACCAACCCCTTATTCCAACTGAAACCATGTAAATACCTGCACATGCAGATGCCCATTCCTAATGACAAAATTCTGGCATTGCCTTAACCACAAAACTCCACTTATTTTCATGCAAGGTAATAAAGTATTTAAGGACAACACTAACTGTTTAAAATATCACTAATGAAACTAGAAGTAAAACCAGATACTTCACAACAATATAAACATAAATAATTTAATACAGATGACTGCAAAATAGGAGCCATAACTGAAACTCCTAATGATGTGGACATCTTACAAAAGGGCCTCACTGAGACAGATGCCTGGTGTCAAAGCCATGGCCTCAAGCTCAATGCCAAAAAGTGCATTGTCATCCCCTTTAGTAAAAACTCTGTACCCATGAGCTACCACATAGGTGGTAGTCTAATTAATACCGAAAGTGTGAAAAGAGACCTTGGGACAGAGGTGGACAGTAGTCTCTGCTTTGATAGTCACATTGCCACAGTAGTCAGGAAATCCTTCTATGTGGCACACCTCATCACAAAAGGTTTCTCATCCAGGAAAAAAGAGGTCATTGTTCCCCTCTACTCGTCATTCATTAGACCCATTCTAGAGTACAGCGCCCCTTTTGGTATGTACCTCACAAGACATCTACAACAACTGGAAAGGCTGCAGAAATACCTCACAAAGAGGATTACTGACCTCAAACAGATGCCCTATGCAGACTGTCTCAAAAAACTCCAGCTTTACTCCATTGCATATCGCCTACTCAGAGGCGATCTCTGCCTAACATACAAAGTTATGTCAAACCCAGAGCTGTTGGACATGCTCCACTTAAAGAAATCCCAATCCCTCCGAGCTACATGCTCTAGGGACCTAAACCTTGTCACCACAATAAACAGAACATGCTGGAGGGATAGATTCCTGTTTCAGAGACTTCCCATACTCTGGAACAAACTACCTATCTATATCAAACAAAGCTCCTTGTTAGCACTCTTCAAGAAAAATATTGATGATTGGATGGGAAATAGAAAATTCTCCCCGGGGATCACCTCTGTGGCTCTGCTTGACAGTGGCACAGGAAAATAATTTTCTTGGGTAGGCTTGTATAGGCCCTAGGGCCAATAGCCTAGTACCTACCTATAAACCTATGAATCTATGAACAAGATTTCATGTACAAATCATGCTTTATCAAGTATTTAAAAAGCTCCTCATATACATTCTTTAAATAGTGGTTAATTAACTAAATGATCAATGATGTAAACCCCCTTCATTTCAAAACAGGTTTCAAAGAACAAGACTCATTAATACCTAGTATGTTCAATGCATTTAATCTACTTATCCACTCAGTCACAGACCTCATTCTTATTTATGATATTTTCTTAACTCCATTCATAACCAGTTGTAGGACAGAAAACTTAAAGGAATGGGATGTGTCCACTGATATATGGTTTCACTAAAGCTGCCTATTGATATAATATGTTTTGCTAAAGCTTTACTAGAATTTGATTTCTTAATGTCATACATATGATGTGCTCTTCTGTCCTGTAGCCTTCTATTAGTTTTCCCTACATAAAATGATGTACATGTAGTACATTTAGCAATGTATACCAAGTTCAGTGTATCACAGTGTGATAAGAAAATTCATATTTATATTTACTTATAGAGTGTGTAAAAAAGTAATAGAGTCTATATACTGACAATAATTGCACTTCATAAAAAGAAATGTGCCTTTACTTATAGTTAAATGTATGTCTTTTTAGTATTGACCATTTAATTAGACCATCTATAATACAACTGCTTAACAAATCAGTAAATAAAATAAAATAAAGTTATTAGATTCAATTTACAACAAATTTTACATTTCCCTTTTCTCATGGTGGTAAATATATAATATATAAAATCATAAACATATACTTTAACTTAATGATTAAAAACATTTTTGATTTGTCCCTGATAGTTACATTTTATTAACTGAATTCTTCATACAGGAAAATAAGGAAAATATTAATAGTAATGGTGACCTGGCACTCAGAAATTCAGAATATAGTTCTTCCATTACCTCTGCATATAAAAACACAATATATATATTTTAGCTGATGATTTAGATTTCTTCTCCACATTGTTTTGTTTACTAGAACATTTCAAAATGTTTCTAAAATATCAGATTGTAGTGACAGTGAATGACATGGCCATTATAATGTGCTAGGCTGCCAGGTTGCTTTATGCTTGGTGTCTATTAATGATGTGTATGTGACATCTTCTTAGAGTAGGGAATGCAGCACATGTCCAAAATATATATTTATCAATTTACCAGTACAGAAGTAAAAATGATTTATGTTTTACTAGAGAATGTTTTGCTACTTGAAACACTGTATATCTAAAACTACTTCTGATGGTGGGTTGTGACACAGTCCAGTTCAGAAATAAGGTACACTTAAATCCCTAGGAATAGAATGGCAGTGTTTGGTTTATTGTAATTCTCTGTAATCATGTGGATGGTATTATACAATGAAATTTAGCAATGACAGCACCAAGACAACCTCGGACATGAAATACAAATTTTGAATCAGAAAACAAAGCCCTCCATCAGTTCATAACCATTCTTTGATGACTAAACAATAAATCAACATGGATTCCTCTAATGAAGCATAAATTTGTTTACAAAGGTAAATGCTTCTGTCTTAATCTCCACATACAAGATGACTTAATCAGACTGAATCATGTCACATGTTACCCACACTCAATCGCATGACAAATTTCAATCAAGCTGAAGACTGTCAATTTAAGCTACAAAATGAAAATTATAATACAGTATAAATATTGTACATATATAAAAAGTCAACACTATATTGATCATTAAAAAGCTATCAATAATTATGTATATGCATTTTGAAGGCTCAGATCGAATAAATATATTGTATACAGAATCTGTTTACATGTAAATTTACAGTCTTTAACACTTATATAAAAATGACAACTGAAGACATAAAAAATAGTAAAAGTCAAAACATATTTAATCATAATTTTACTGCTTATAGTTTTAGCGCACTACTAGTAGATACATTTTTGCCTTTTACTATTTTTATCTCTAGTTTTTAGCTAAAGTTTTTATATCAGTGTTAAAGACTGAAGATGTACATATAACACATATATTATAAATATGTTTATATAATGCATTTATTGGATAACGGCCTTCTTTAACTTAAACAAATCTGTACATACATTTATTTTCTTTAGATAACATTGATGTGTAT